>NC_057808.1:497628832-497630936 GCF_018294505.1 Triticum aestivum | reverse complement strand
TTACCCATGAGGCATGGTTCGCACGTGTCAAATGATTCGTAATCAAGAGACTCCAAAAGTCCATCTGCATGGAGCTTCTTCATGCGCTTGACACCAATGTGACCAAGGCGGCAGTGCCACAAGTATGTGGGACTATCGTTATCAACTTTACATCTTTTGGTATTCACACTATGAACATGTGTAACATCACGTTCGAGATTCATCAAAAATAAACCATTGACCAGCGGGGCATGACCATAAAACATATCTCTCAAATAAATAGAACAACCATTATTCTCGGATTTAAATGAGTAGCCATCTCGAATTAAACGAGATCCAGATACAATGTTCATGCTCAAAGCTGGCACTAAATAACAATTATTGAGGTTTAAAACTAATCCCGTGGGTAGATGCAGAGGCAGCGTGCCGACGGCGATCACATCGACCTTGGAACCATTCCTGACGCGCATCGTCACCTCGTCCTTCGCCAGTCTCCGTTTATTCCGTAGTTCCTGTTTTGAGTTACAAATATGAGAAACCGCACCGGTATCAAATACCCAGGAGCTACTACGAGTACTGGTAAGGTACACATCAATAACTTGTATATCACATATACCTTTGGTGTTGCCGGCCTTCTTCTTGTCCGCTAAGTATTTGGGGCAGTTCCGCTTCCAGTGACCACTTCCCTTGCAATAAAAGCACTCAGTCTCGGGCTTGGGTCCATTCTTTGACTTCTTCCCAGTAACTGGTTTACCGGGCGCGGCAACTCCCTTGCCGTCCTTCTTGAAGTTCTTCTTACCCTTGCCTTTCTTGAACTTAGTGGTTTGATTCACCATCAACACTTGATGTTCTTTTCTGATCTCCCCTTCTGCTGATTTCAGCATTGAATATACCTCAGGAATGGTCTTTTCCATCCCCTGCATATTGTAGTTCATCACAAAGCTCTTGTAGCTTGGTGGAAGCGACTGGAGGATTCTGTCAATGACCGCGTAATCCGGGAGATTAACTCCCAGCTGAGACAAGCGGTTATGCAACCCAGACATTCTGAGTATGTGCTCACTAACAGAACTGTTCTCCTCCATTTTACAGCTGAAGAACTTGTCGGAGACATCATATCTCTCGACCCGGGCATGAGCTTGGAAAACTAGTTTCAGCTCCTCGAACATCTCGTATGCTCCATGTTTCTCAAAACGCTTTTGGAGACCCGGTGCTAGGCTGTAAAGCATGCCGCACTGAACGAGGGAGTAATCATCAGCACGTGATTGCCAAGCGTTCATAACGTCTTGGTTCTCAGGGATTGGTGCATCACCTAGCGGTGCTTCTAAGACATAATCTTTCTTGGCTACTATAAGGATGAGCCTCAGGTTCCGGACCCAGTCCGTATAGTTGCTGCCATCATCTTTCAGCTTGGTTTTCTCTAGGAACATGTTGAAATTGAGGACAACGTTGGCCATTTGATCTACAAGACATAGTGTAAAGATTTTAGACTAAGTTCATGATAATTGAGTTCATCTAATCAAATTATTTAATGAACTCCCACTCAGATAGACATCCCTCTAGTCATCTAAGTGAAACATGATCCGAGTTTAACTAGGCCGTGTCCGATCATCACGTGAGACAGACTAGTCAAGATCGGTGAACATCTTCATGTTGATCGTATCTTCTATACGACTCATGCTCGACCTTTCGGTCCTCCGTGTTCCGAGGCCATGTCTGTACATGCTAGGCTCGTCAAGTCAACCTAAGTGTATTGCGTGTGTTCCGAGGCCATGTATGTACATGCTAGGCTCGTCAACACCCGTTGTATTCGAACGTTAGAATCTATCACACCCGATCATCACGTGGTGCTTCGAAACAACGAACCTTCGCAACGGTGCACAGTTAGGGTGAACACTTTCTTGAAATTATTATAAGGGATCATCTTACTTACTACCGTCGTTCTAAGCAAATAAGATGCAAAAACATGATAAACATCACATGCAATCAAATAGTGACATGATATGGCCAATATCATTATGCTCCTTTGATCTCCATCTTCGGGGCACCATGATCATCTTCGTCACCGGCATGACACCATGATCTCCATCATCATGATCTCCATCATTGTGTCTTCATGAAGTCGGCA
>NC_057808.1:497619772-497627683 GCF_018294505.1 Triticum aestivum | reverse complement strand
GCGGCCAAGGGGGGGAAGGGGTTGCCTTGCCCCCCAAGGCAAGGGGGAAGCTCCCCTCCTAGGGTTCCCAACCCTAGGCGCATGGGGGGGGGGCCAAGGGGGGCGCCCCAGCCCACTAAGGGCTGGTTCCCTTCCACTTTCAGCCCATGGGGACCTCTGGGATAGGTGGCCCCACCCGGTGGACCCCCGGGACCCTTCCGGTGGTCCCGGTACAATACCGGTAACCCCCGAAACTTTCCCGGTGGCCGAAACTGGACTTCCTATATATAATTCTTCACCTCCGGACCATTCCAGAACCTCTCGTGACGCCCGGGATCTCATCCAAGACTCCGAACAACTTTCGGGTTTCCGCATACATATATCTCTACAACCCTAGCGTCACCGGACCTTAAGTGTGTAGACCCTACGGGTTCGGGAGACATGCAGACATGACCGAGACGCCTCTCCGGTCAATAACCAACAGCGGGATCTGGATACCCATGTTGGCTCCCACATGTTCCACGATGATCTCATTGGATGAACCACGGTGTCGAGGATTCAATCAATCCGTATGCAATTTCCTTTGTCAATCGGTATGTTACTTGCCCGAGATTCGATCGTCGGTATCCCAATACCTTGTTCAATCTCGTTACCGGCAAGTCTCTTTACTCGTACCGCAATGCATGATCCCGTGACTAACGCCTTAGTCACATTGAGCTCATTATGATGATGCATTACCGAGTGGGCCCAGAGATACCTCTCCGTCACATGGAGTGACAAATCCCAGTCTCGATCCGTGCCAACCCAACAGGCACTTTTGGAGATACCCGTAGTGCACCTTTATAGTCACCCAGTTACGTTGTGACGTTTGGCACACCCAAAGCACTCATACGGTATCCAGGAGTTGCACGATCTCATGGTCTAAGGAAAAGATACTTGACATTGGAAAAGCTCTAGCAAACGAAACTACACGATCTTTTATGCTATGCTTAGGATTCGGTCTTGTCCATCACATCATTCTCCTAATGATGTGATCCCGTTATCAATGACATCCAATGTCCATAGTCAGGAAACCATGACTATCTGTTGATCAACGAGCTAGTCAACCAGAGGCTTACTAGGGACACGTTGTGGTCTATGTATTCACACATGTATTACGATTTCCGGATAATACAATTATAGCATGAATAATAGACGATTATCATGAACAAAGAAATATAATAATAACCTTTTATTATTGCCTCTAGGGCATATTTCCAACAGTAACATTACCGTCAGCGTCAGTCTTCTTCTTGAAGATCCATTTATTCTCAATGGCTTGCCGATCATCGGGCAAGTCAACCAAAGTCCACTCTTTGTTCTCATACATGGATCCCATCTCAGATTTCATGGCCTCGAGCCATTTCGCGGAATCTGGGCTCACCATCGCTTCTTCATAGTTCGTAGGTTCGTCATGGTCTAGTAACATAACCTCCAAAACAGGATTACCGTACCACTCTTGTGCGGATCTTACTCTGGTTGACCTACGAGGTTCAGTAACATCTTGATCTGAAGTTCCATGATCATCATCATTAACTTCCTCACTAATTGGTATAGACGTCACAGGAACCGGTTTCTATGATGAACTACTTTCCAATAAGGGAGCATGTACGGTTACCTCATCAAGTTCTACTTTCCTCCCACTCACTTCTTTCGAGAGAAACTCCTTCTCTAGAAAGGATCCATTCTTAGCAACGAATGTCTTGCCTTCGGATCTGTGATAGAAGGTGTACCCAATAGTCTCCTTTGGGTATCCTATGAAGACACATTTCTCCGATTTGGGTTCGAGCTTATCAGGTTGAAGTTTTTCACATAAGCATCGCAGCCCCAAACTTTAAGAAACGACAACTTTGGTTTCTTGCCAAACCACAGTTCATAAGGCGTCGTCTCAACGGATTTCGATGGTGCCCTATTTAACGTGAATGCAGCCATCTCTTAGCATAACCCCAAAACGATAGCGGTAAATCAGTAAGAGACATCATAGATCGCACCATATCTAGTAAAGTACGATTATGACGTTCGGACACACCATTACGCTGTGGTGTTCCGGGTGGCATGAGTTGCGAAACTATTCCGCATTGTTTCAAATGTAGACCAAACTCGTAACTCAAATATTCTCCTCCATGATCAGATCGTAGAAACTTTATTTTCTTGTTACGATGATTTTCAACTTCACTCTGAAATTCTTTGAACTTCTCAAATGTTTCAGACTTATGTTTCATTAAGTAGATATACCCATATCTGCTTAAATCAGCTGTGAAGGTGAGAAAATAACTATACCCGCCGCGAGCCTCAACATTCATTGGACCACATACATCTGTATGTATGATTTCCAACAAATCAGTTGTTCGCTCCATAGTTTCGGAGAACGGCGTTTTAGTCATCTTGCCCATGAGGCACGGTTCACAAGTACCAAGTGATTCATAATCAAGTGGTTCCAAAAGTCCATCAGTATGGAGTTTCTTCATGCGCTTTACACCGATATGACCTAAACGACAGTGCCATAAATAAGTTGCACTATCATTATCAACTCTGCATCTTTTGGCTTCAACATTATGAATATGTGTATCACTACTATCGAGATTCATCAAAAATAGACCACTCTTTAAGGGTGCATGACCATAAAAGATATTACTCATATAAATAGAACAACCATTATTCTCTGATTTAAATGAATAACCGTCTCGCATCAAACAAGATCCACATATAATGTTCATGCTCAACGCTGGCACCAAATAACAATTATTTAGGCCTATTACTAATCCCGAAGGTAGATGTAGAGGTAGCGTGCCGACGGCGATCACATCGACTTTGGAACCATTTCCCACGCGCATCATCACCTCGTCCTTGGCCAGTGTTCGCTTAATCCGTAGTTCCTGTTTTGAGTTGCAAATATTAGCAACAGAACCAGTATCAAATACCTAGGTGCTACTGCGAGCTCTGGTAAGGTACATATCAATAACATGTATATCACATATACCTTTGTTCACCTTGCCATCCTTCTTATCCGCCAAATACTTGGGGCAATTCCGCCTCCAGTGACCAGTCTGTTTGCAGTAGAAGCACTCAGTCTCAGGCTTAGGTCCAGACTTGGGTTTCTTCTCTTGAGCAGCAACTTGCTGGCTGTTCTTCTTGAAGTTCCCCTTCTTCTTTCCTTTGCCCTTTTTCTTGAAACTGGTGGTCTTATTAACCATCAACACTTGATGCTCCTTCTTGATTTCTACCTCCGCAGCTTTTAGCATTGCGAAGAGCTCGGGAATCGTCTTATCCATCCCTTGCATGTTATATTTCATTACGAAGCTCTTGTAGCTTGGTGGCAGTGATTGAAGAATTCTGTCAATGACGCTATCATCCGGAAGATTAACTCCCAGTTGAATCAAGTGATTGTTATACCCAGACATTCTGAGTATATGCTCACTGACAGAACTATTCTCCTCCATCTTGGAGCTGTAGAACTTATTGGAGACTTCATATCTCTCAATCCGGGCATTTGCTTGAAATATTAACTTCAACTCCTGGAACATCTCATATGCTCCATGACGTTCAAAACGCCGTTGAAGTCCCGGTTCTAAGCCGTAAAGCATGGCACACTGAACTATTGAGTAGTCATCAGCTTTGCTCTGCCAGACGTTCATAACATCTGGTGTTGCTCCTGCAGCAGATTTGGCACCTAGCGGTGCTTCCAGGACGTAATTCTTCTGTGCAGTAATGAGGATAATCCTCAAGTTACAGACCCAGTCCGTGTAATTGCTACCATCATCTTTCAACTTTGCTTTCTCAAGGAACGCATTAAAATTCAACGGAACAACAACACAGGCCATCTATCTACAATCAACATAGACAACCAAGATACTATCAGGTACTAAGTTCAGGATAAATTTAAGTTCAATTAATCATATTACTTAAGAACTCCCACTTAGATAGACATCCCTCTAATCCTCTAAGTGATCACGTGATCCATATCAACTAAACCATAACAGATCATCACGTGAAATGGAGTAGCTTTCAATGCTGAACATCATTATGTTGATCATATCTACTATATGATTCACGCTTGACCTTTCGGTCTCAGTGTTCCGAGGCCATATCTGCATATGCTAGGCTCGTCATGTTTAACCTGAGTATTCTGCGTGTGCAAAACTGGTTGCACCCATTGTAGATGGACGTAGAGCTTATCACACCCGATCATCACATGGTGTCTGGGCACGACGAACTTTGGCAACGGTGCAAACTCAGGGAGAACACTTTTATCTTGAAATTTAGTGAGAGATCATCTTATAATGCTACCGTCAATCAAAGCAAGATAAGATGCATAAAAGATAAACATCACATGCAATCAATATAAGTGATATGATATGGCCATCATCATCTTGTGCTTGTGATCTCCATCTCCGAAGCACCGTCATGATCACCATCGTCACCGGCGCGACACCTTGATCTCCATCATAGCATCGTTGTCGTATCGCCAATCTTATGCTTCTACGACTATCACTACCGCATGTGATAAAGTAAAGCATTACAGGGCGATAGCATTGCATACAATAAAGCGACAACCATATGGCTCCTGCCAGTTGCCGATAACTCGGTTACAAAACATGATCATCTCATACAATAAAATTTAGCATCATGCTTTGACCATATCACATCACAACATGCCCTGCAAAAACAAGTTAGACGTCCTCTACTTTGTTGTTGCAAGTTTTACGTGGCTGCTACGGGTTGAGCAAGAACCGTTCTTACCTATGCATCAAAACCACAACGATAGTTGGTCAAGTTGGTGCTATTTTAACCTTCGCAAGGACCGGGCGTAGCCACACTCGGTTGAACTAAAGTTGGAGAAACTGACACCCGCCAGCCACCTGTGTGCAAAGCACGTCGGTAGAACCAGTCTCGCGTAAGCGTACGCGTAATGTCGGTCCGGGCCGCTTCATCCAACAATACCGCCGAACCAAAGTATGACATGCTGGTAAGCAGTATGACTTATATCGCCCACAACTCACTTGTGTTCTACCCGTGCATATGACATCTACGCATAAAACCAGGCTCGGATGCCACTGTTGGGGAACGTAGTAATTTCAAAAAAATTCCTATGCACACGCAAGATCATGGTGATGCATAGCAACGAGAGGGGAGAGTGTTGTCCACGTACCCTCGTAGACCGAAAGCGGAAGCGTTAGCACAACGCGGTTGATGTAGTCGTACGTCTTCACGATCCGACCAATCAAGTACCGAACGCACGACACCTCCGAGTTCGGCACACGTTCAAGCCCGATGACATCCCTCGAACTCCGATCCAGCCGAGTGTTGAGGGAGAGTTTCATCAGCACGACGGCGTGGTGATGATGATGATGTTCTACCGACGCAGGGCTTCACCTAAGCACCGCTACAGTATTATCGAGGTGGACTATGGTGGAGGGGGGCACCGCACACGGCTAAAAGATTAAATCAATTGTTGTGTCTCTAGGGTGCCCCCTGCCCCCGTATATAAAGGAGCAAGGGGGGGAGGTGCGGCCGGCCAGGAGGAGGCGCGCCAGGAGGAGTCCTACTCCCACCGGGAGTCGGGCTCCCTCCCTTCCTTGTTTGATTAGGAGAAGGGGGGAATGAGGAGGGAGAGAGGAAGGAAGGGGGGGGCGCCCCCCTCTCCTTGTCCTATTCAGACTAGAGGGGGAGGGGCGTGCGGCTCTGCCCTAGCCGCCTCTCCTCTTCTCCACTATGGCCCATTAAGCCCCCGGGGGGTTCCGGTAACCCCTCGGTACTCCGGTAAAATCCCGATTTCACCCGGAACACTTCCGATATCCAAATATAGGCTTCCAATATATCAATCTTCATGTCTCGACCATTTCGAGACTCCTCGTCATGTCCGTGATCACATCCGGGACTCCGAACAACCTTCGGTACATCAAAACTCATAAACTCATAATATAACTATCATCGAAACTTTAAGCGTGCGGACCCTACGGGTTCGAGAACTATGTAGACATGATAGAGACGCGTCTCCGGTCAATAACCAATAGCGGAACCTGGATGCTCATATTGGTTCCCACATATTCTACGAAGATCTTTATCGGTCAGACCGCATAACAACATACGTTGTTCCCTTTGTCATCGGTATGTTACTTGCCCGAGATTCGATCGTCGGTATCTCAATACCTAGTTCAGTCTCGTTACCGGCAAGTCTCTTTACTCGTTCCGTAATACATCATCCCGCAACTAACTCATTAGTTGCAATGCTTGCAAGGCTTAAGTGATGTGCATTACCGAGTGGGCCCAGAGATACCTCTCCGACAATCGGAGTGACAAATCCTAATCTCGAAATACGCCAACCCAACAAGTACCTTCGGAGACACCTGTAGAGCACCTTTATAATCACCCAGTTACGTTGTGACGTTTGGTAGCACACAAAGTGTTCCTCCGGTAAACGGGAGTTGCATAATCTCATAGTCATAGGAACATGTATAAGTCATGAAGAAAGCAATAGCAACATACTAAACGATCGAGTGCTAAGCTAACGGAATGGGTCAAGTCAACCACATCATTCTTCTAATGATGTGATCCCGTTAATCAAATGACAACTCATGTCTATGGCCAGGAAACATAACCATCTTTGATCAACGAGCTAGTCAAGTAGAGGCATACTAGTGACACTCTGTTTGTCTAAGTATTCACACAAGTATTATGTTTCCGGTTAATACAATTCTAGCATGAATAATAAACATTTATCATGATATAAGGAAATAAATAATAACTTTATTATTGCCTCTAGGGCATATTTCCTTCACTTATGTCAGTCATTTCAAAACACATATTTCAATCATTTGAAAAAATTAGTTTCACTCATTTAAAAAAAGGGATTTCACTGCTTTCAATTCGAAGACAGTATTCACTCAGTTGAGATGTGAAACTTGTTATTTGAATACATTTCGAACGAGTTTAAAATTGTTGCAACATATTTCACTCATTTCTAATAAACAAATTTCACTCATTTCTTAAAAATGATTTAGCTTGTTTGTTTCACTCATTTCAAAATACTTATGTGAGTCATTTCAAAACACATATTTCAATCATTTGAAATAATTGGTTTCACTCATTTTCAAAAAATCATGAGACCAACCCCACTCATTTTCAAAAACTTATTTCACTCCTTTGAAAACACACATTTTACTCATTTTCAAAAACTTATTTCACTCATTTTCAAAACTTATTTCACTCCTTTGAAAAACATAACTAGAATTGAAATATAATTGAAAATTCAAACTAGTCAAAATATATCCAAGATTGGTCTTGATTTAAATATCTTGTCGATCTAAATACAAATATCTAAAAAGTTTCCAGAACAAAAATTCGGTTTAAAAGTTATGAGAAATTCAAAATGCTAGATTGAAAATAAAAGGCAAGCTTTTTGTTTGGAGAGAGAGAGAGAGGGAGACAAGGACGACATGTGCATGTAGCCAGTGTTGTACTATTTTGAGTGAAAGCATCCTCCACTAGTACTTTCCCTGACAAAAGTCTATGCATGTAAGTTCTATTAGTTGTGTATTCCGTCTGTATCTCCAAATGTGAATGGATTTTATTTTCATTGCACGAATCTTAAAGTCTGAGGTGTATGATGGATCCTTTGCCGGTACATACCGGTTCCGGTAAAAGAGACTTTGCGTGCCCGCCTCTGTTATTTTTCCATCCCGCCCATATCCTTTTTCAAGCCGGCATCAACACACTATTTCTTTTAGCCGACCCTTTCTTTGCATGAGCAGTCGGCCGCAACTGCTGAGCAGCGGGAGCCGGCGCACGTGAAAGCCGGCAGGCGGCTGGCGCGCCCGGAGCGGGCGGGCAGAGGAGCGGCGCGGGGAGCGGCTTGGGCGCGGACGGGCCACGCGCAGGAGGCGGCAGCGGCTA
>NC_057808.1:497593864-497619190 GCF_018294505.1 Triticum aestivum | reverse complement strand
CGGAGCATGCCGGAGCCGTGGGGCGGCATACCCGGCGCGGGCAGCGAGCCGGCAGGCCGAGCGGAGGCGCGGCACGGAGCCGTGGGCGCACCCTGCTGGCCGGGCGGAGTCGCGGCGCGGAGTCGGGTCGCGCGCGGGCGGGAAGCGGCAACGAGGCCGGAGCGGTGCGGCTGTGGGGCGGAGCCCGCGGGCGAGGCCACAGGCTGCGAGGCGCACGAGGGAGCTGGGCGGTAGGAGGAGGCGGGAAGGCACAGGAGCGGAAGTAGGGAAGGCCGGAGATGCACGAAGCATGGTGCAAAGAACGCCATTGTCTGGGACATATATGGCTTGTGTCTGACTATTTACGACTATTATCTGATGCGTATATGGGCAGGAAGGCAACTGCGGCAGATGGTGGCGGCTTCGCCCCTGCGCTGCGACGCTGAAAGGAGGAGACCGAGAGGAGCTTTGGTGGGCGAGGCGCGCGGGAGGGCGTGGGCGCGCGAGGGAGGCGGAGCGTGCACAGCAGGGTCAAGGTGAGGTCGAGCAGGCTGGGCTGCGAGGAGGCGGCCCCCGCCGATGGCAAGGCCGGAGCTTAGATGTAGCGCGGAGGCACGCGGACGGCCGGGCCGAACGCAGGCGGAGGGACGGCGGCAATGTTGCGGCGGTGGTGATAAAAGGGTCCTGCCTGGACCGCGGTTTCCAGCAGCAGCGAGCCCCTACATGTGGAGTATGTAGCAGTACAGAGTCGGTCCTAGAGCTGTATTATAGAAGGCAGCTATGGCCCTCTGACCTCACGTATGTATGTGTGTGGCGTTAGTGCTTGGGCATGGGAGCTCGTGAGAGTGTGCGTGAGTGTGCGGCCAAGTGATCGTGGCCAGTGAGCCTCCCCTGGTGCTCCTTATAAAGGGAGCCCAGGGGACAAGGGGTGGCCCACAAGGGCAAACTATACTATTGAGGAAACAACGACGTGACGCATTACACCTGCTATAGTGCACCATTATTAGCCAACAGTGCCTGACTATTGGTGTGGGGTGAAGTGACATGCTACAGTGTCCGAGCCGGACCGAGGGGCGTCGGCCGCCCCGATGTTTTGAAGTGTCGTTTCGTCTCCTTGAGCCTACCCGGGGGTCATCCCCCCGACACGCATCCATGTTCGATTTGACAACTCTGCCATCTTCTCTAGCAACATGGGAAGATCTTGTGATGCTCCATCAACGCTTTCTGTCTTTCTCCTCAACTTGGGGACAAGTCGGTTCACAAGGGGGGGGGGGATGTCACGACTGAAAAGGCGGACCAGGAAGCACCACATTGATACGTCCATTTTGCATCATATTTTCTTACTGTTATTTATAATGTTTTTATGCATAATAATGCTTTTTGGAGTAATTTTAATGCCTTTTCGCTCATAATATGCAAGGTTCATACAAAGAGGGAGAATTCCGGCAGCTGGAAATCTAGACCTGAAAAAGTTACGTCATGCTACCTATTCTGCACAAGTCCAAATGAGCTGAAACTTCACGAGGAATTTTTATGGAATAAATAAGAAATACTGGAGCAAATAACTACCGGAGGGGGGCCACCTGGTGAGCACAAGACACCAGGGCGCGCCACGCCCCCCAGGCGCGCCCTGGTGGGTTGTGCTCAACCCAGCCCACCTCCGGTGCCCCTCTTCTGGTATATAAGTCATTTTGACCTAGAAAAAACAACGAGAGGACTTCCGGGACAGAGCGCCGCCATCTCGAGGCGGAACTTGGGCAGGAGCACTTTTGCCCTCCGGCGGAGCGATTCTGCCGGGGGAATTTTCCTCCTGGAGGGGGAAATCATCGTCATCATCATCACCAACAACCCTCTCATCTTGCGGAGGCCAATATTCATCAACATCTTCACCAGCACCATCTCCTCTCAAACCCTAGTTCATCTCTTGTGTTCAATCTTTGTACCGAAACCTCAGATTGGTACGTGTGGGTGACTAGTAGTGTTGATTACATCTTGTAGTTAATCACTATATGGTTTATTTGGTGGAAGATTATATGTTCAGATCCATTATGCTATTTAATACCCCTCTGATCATGAAAATGTTTATCACTTGTGAGTAGTTACTTTTGTTCTTGAGGTTACGGGAGAAATCATGTTGCAAGTAATCATGTGAACTTGATATGTGTTCGATATTTTGATAATATGTATGTTGTGATTCCCTTAGTGGTGTCATGTGAACGTCGACTACATGACACTTCACCATATTTGGGCCTAAGGGAATGCATGGTGCAGTAGTTATTAGATGATGGGTTGCTAGAGTGACAGAAGCTTAAACCCTAGTTTATGCGCTACTTCGTAAGGGACCGATTTGGATCCAAAAGTTTAATGCTATGGTTAGATTTTATCTTAATAATTTCTCGTAGTTGCGGATGCTTGCGAGGGGGTTAATCATAAGTAGGAGGTTTGTTCAAGTAAGAACAACACCTAAACACCGATCCACCCACATATCAAATTATGAAAGTAGTGAACACAAATCAAGCCAACATGGTGAAAGTGACTAGATGAAATTCCCGTGTGCCCTCAAGAACACTTTGCTTATTATAAGAAACCGTTTTGGCATGTCCTTTGCCACAAAAGTATTAGGCTATCTTACTGCATATTATTTACCATTACCGTTACGTGCTCGTTACAAATTATCTTGCTATCAAATTATCTGCTACTTACAATTTCAGCGGTTGCAGACATTACCTTACTGAAAACCACTTGTCATTTCCTTCTGCTCCTCGTTGGGTTTGACACTCTTACTTATCGAAAGGACTACGATTGATCCCCTATACTTGTGGGTCATCAAGGCTCTTTTCTGGCACCGTTGCCGGGGAGTGAAGTGATCTTGGTAAGGAAAAATTATTATTACGTGCTGAAATTTATTGTCACTTGTTACTATGGAGAGCAATCCTTTGAGGGGTTTGTTCGGGGTATCTTTACCTTGATCGGAATCACAATTAGTTGCCACTCAACCCACTGCACCTACTGAAAATACTGAATATGAAATTCCTTCGAGTATGATAGAACAACTGCTAGCTAATCCTTATGCAGGAGATGGAACCGAACATCCTGATATGCACTTGATATATGTGGATGAAATTTGTAGATTGTTTAAGCTTTCAGGTTTACCAGGAGATGAAGCTAAGAAGAAGGTTTTCCCTTTATCTTTGAAGGGAAAGGCATTGACATGGTATAGGCTATGTGATGATATTGGATCTTGGAATTGGAATTAGTTGAAATTGGAATTCCATAAAAAAAAATTATCCTATGCATCTAGTTCATCGTGATAGGAATTATATATATAATTTTTGGCCTCGTGAAGGAGAAAGTATCGCTCTAGCTTGGGGGAGGCTTAAGTCATGTTATATTCTTGCCCCAATCATGAGCTCTCAATAGAAATTATCATTCAGAACTTCTATGCTCGGCTTTCTCGTAATGATCAATCCATGCTTGATACTTCTTGTGCCGGTTCTTTTATGAAGAAGACTATTGAATTCAGGTGGGACCTCTTGGAAAGAATTAAACGCAACTCTGAAGATTAGGAACTCGACGAAGGTAAAGAGTCAGGTATTAAGCTTAAGTTTGATTGTGTTAAATATTTTATTAATACCGATGCTTTTCAAAAGTTTAGCACTAAATATGGACTTGGCTCTGAGATAGTAGCCTCTTTATGTGAATCTTTTGCTACTCATGTTGATCTCCCTAAAGAGAAGTGGTTTAAATATCATCCCCCTATTAAAGAAGAAATTGAAGAACCAGTAGTTGCTAAAGAAGAAACTATCATCTACAATGTTGATCCAGTTGTTCCTACTACTTACATCGAGAAACCACCTTTTCCTGTTAAGATAAAAGAACATACTAAGGTTTCAATTGTGGTCCGTAGAAGTAATATCAAAGCATCTAAACCCCCTGAGCAAATCAAAGTAGAACCTAGTGTTGCTATGGTTAAGGATCTCTTGGTTGATAATATTGGTGGGCATGTTATTTACTTCGTTGGTGAAGCTGCTAGAATTGCCAAACCCGATGGGAAAGATAAACATAGACCCATTGTTGGCATGCCCGTTGTCTCAGTTAAAATAGGAGATCATTGCTATCATGGTTTATCTGATATAGGTGCTAGTTTAAGTGCTATCCCTTTTACTTTGTACCAAGAAATTATGAATGACATAGCACTGCTGAAATAGAAGACATAGATGTTACTATTAAACTTGCTAATAGAGACACCATCACACCACTTGGGATTGTTAGAGATGTCGAAGTCTTGTGTGGGAAAACAAAATACCCTACTGATTTTCTAGTACTTGGTTCCCCACAAGATGACTTTTGTCCCATAATTTTCGGTAGACCTTTCTTGAACACCGTCAATGCTACTATAGATTGCGCTAAACAAACTGTCGGTGTTAGCTTTGGTGATGAGTCTCATGAGTTCAATTTTTCCAAGTTTAGTAGAAAACCTCATAAAAAAGAATTGCCTAGTAAGGATGAAATTATTTGTCTTCCTTCTATTGATGTACCTCCTACTGATCCTTTAGAACAATATATGCTAGACCATGAAAATGATTTGCATATGCACGAAAGAAATGAAATAGATAGAATCTTTTTCGAACAACAACCTTTGCTTAAGCACAATTTGCCTATTGAAACTCTAGGAGGTCCTCCTCCGCCTAAAGGTGATCCTGTGTTTGAATTAAAACAATTACCTGACACATTGAAATATGCTTATCTCGGTGAGAAAAAGATATATCCTGTTATTATTAGTGCTAACCTTTTAGAACATGAAGAAGAAAGATTATTGAAAGTTCTAAGGAAGCACTGAGCTGCTATTGGATATACTCTTGATGATTTTAAGGGCATCAGTCCCACTCTATGCCAGCACAAGATTAATATGGAACCTGATGCTAAACCCGTTGTGGATCACCAACGTCGGTTAATTCCGAAGATGAAAGAAGTGGTAAGAATGGAAATATTAAAACTTCTGGAAGCAGGTATAATCTATCCTATAGCTGATAGTAGATGGGTAAGTCCTATCCATTGTGTCCCTAAGAAAGGAGGTATTACCGTTGTTCCTAATGATAAGAATGAACTTATTCCACAAAGAATTGTTACAGGCTATAGAATGGTAATTGATTTTAGAAAATTAAACAAAGCAACTAGCAAAGATGATTACCCTCTGCCTTTTATTGATCAAATGCTAGAATGATGATCTAAGCACACACATTTTTTCTTCCTTGATGGATATTCTGGTTTTTCACAAATACCTATTTCTGAACCTGATCAACAAAAGGCCACTTTTACTTGTCCTTTTGGAACTTATGCTTATAGACGTATGCCTTTTGGTTTTTGCAATGCACCTGCTACCTTTCAAAGATGTATGACTGCTATATTCTCTGATTTTTGTGAAAAGATTCTTGAGGTTTTCATGGATGACTTTTCTGTTTATGGGAAGTCTTTTGATGATTGTTTAAGCAATCTTGATCGAGTTTTGCAGAGATGTGAGCAAACAAATCTTGTCTTGAATTGGGAGAAGTGCCACTTTATGGTTAACGAAGGTATTGTTTTGGGCCATAAAATTTCTGAAAGAGGTATTGAGGTGGACAAAGCTAAGGTTGATGCAATTGAGAAAATGCCATGTCCTAAAGATATCAAAGGTATTCCTAGTTTCCTTGGTCATGCTGGTTTCTATAGGAGATTTATCAAAGACTTATCTAAAATTTCTAGGCCTCTTACGAATCTTTTGCAAAAGGATATTCCTTTTGTTTTTGATGATGATTGTTTAGAAGCCTTCGAAACACTCAAAAAAGACTTAATTTCTGCACCTATTGTTCAACCACCTTGCCTTTTGAAATTATGTGTGATGCTAGTGTTTATGCTGTTGGTGCTGTTCTAGGACAAAGAGTTGATAAGAAACTAAATGTTATTCACTACGCAAGTAAAACTCTAGACAGTGCACAAAGAAATTATGCTACTACTGAAAAGGAATTTCTAGCAGTGGTGTTTGCTTGTGATAAATTTAGATCCTACATTGTAGACTCAAAAGTAATTGTTCACATTGATCATGCTGCAATAAAGTATCTTATGGAAAATAAAGATGCCAAACCTAGGCTTATTCGATGGGTTCTCTTGCTGCAAGAATTTGATTTGCATATCACTAATAGAAAAGGAGCGAAGAACCCTGTAGTTGATAACCTGTCTAGGTTGGAGAATGTTCTTGATGACCCACTACCTATTGATGATAGTTTTCCCAATGAGCAAGTAGCAGCAATAAATGTTTCTAATAGTACACCTTGGTATGCTGACTATGCTAATTATATTGTTGCTAAATACATACCCCCTAGCTTCACTTACCAGCAAAAGTACAAAATTCTTTTATGATTTAAGACATTACTTTTGGGATGACCCACATCTTTATAAAGGAGGAGTAGATGGTATTATTAGACGTTGTGTACCTGAGCATGAACAGGAACAAATCCTACGGAAATGTCACTCCGAAGCTTATGGAGGACATCATGCGGGAGACAGAACTGCTCACAAGGTATTGCAATCTGGGTTTTATTGGCCTACTCTCTTCAAGGGTGCTTGTAAGTTCGTCTTATCTTGTGATGAATGTCAAAGAATAGGTAATATCGGTAAGCGTCAAGAAATGCCTATGAATTATTCACTTGCTGTTGAACCATTTGATTTTTGGGGATTTGATTACATGGGACCTTTTCCTTCCTCTAATGGGTATACACATATTTTGGTTGCTGTTGATTATGTTACTAAGTGGGTAGAAGCTATTCCAACTAGTAGTGCTGATCGCAACACCTCTATTAAAATGCTTAAGGAAGTCATTTTCCCAAGGTTTGGTGTCCCTAGATATTTAATGACTGATGGTGGTTCACACTTTATTCATGGTGCTTTCCGTAAAATGCTTGTTAAATATGATGTTAACCATAGAATTGCATCACCCTACCATCCTTGGTTTAGTGGTCAAGTTGAACTTAGCAGTAGAGAAATAAAATTAATTTTACAAAAGACTGTCAATAGGTCCCGGAAGAATTGGTCTAAGAAATTAGATGATGCACTTTGGGTTTTATAGAACAACATATAAAAATCCTATGGGTATGTCTCCTTATAAAATGGTTTATGGGAAAGCTTGTCATTTGCCTCTTGAGTTAGAACATAAAGCTTATTGGGCAATTAAAGAACTCAACTATGATTTCAAACTTGCTGGTGAGAAGAGTTTATTTGATATTAGCTCATTAGATGAATGGAGAACCCCAAGCTTATGAAAATGCCAAGTTATTTAAAGAAAAAGTTAAAAGATGGCATGATAAAAGAATCCAAAAGCATGAGTTCAAAGTTGGATAATATGTTCTTTTGTACAACTCTCGTTTCAGATTCTTTGCAGGAAAACTTCTCTCCAAATGGGAAGGACTCTATGTTATCGAGGAGGTTTATCGATCTGGAGCTATCAGAATAAATAATGCCGATGGTATGGTACTAACCTGAAGGTTGTTAATGGGCAACGAATAAAACATTATATCTCAGGTACACACATTAATGTTGAAAGCAATATTATCCAAACTATGACACCGGAAGAACATAGAAAGGAAACCTTCCGGAACACTCCAGAATCGTAAAAAAAGGAGGTACGTGATACGGTAAGTAAACGGACTCCGAAAAATCCGCAAAAATATTTTCTGTCCGTTTTGGAATATAACAAAAATTAGGAAAATAAGAAACAACCAGGAAGGCACCCCTGGTGGGCACAAGACACCAGGGCGCGCCCAGGTGGGTTGTGCCCACCTCGGGTACCTCCCGAACTCCGTTTTTCTTCCGTTTGCTTGTTTCCCAAGATAAAAAATCTTTATATACCCCTCGAACCTATTGATCACCGCATCACGGAGAAATCTTCTGTTTTCTTTTCCTTGTTGTTTTCTGACCGATCTAGTTCACCATGGCCGCTTCGAGCTCCTCCAAGGACAAGTTCCTCGAGAACGTCATCAACCCATATTTGCGGGAGGTGATGCAGCACCCTCAAGCTATCCAGATGCGTGAGGGGGTGCTCCACATCCGCGATGTGCAAGGCCCCTAGGGGACTGGATCTATGGAGGCTAGGCTTGAAGCTATGGAGCAGGAAGTCTTCCGGTGCAAGGGGATGGTGGAACGTGGACTCAATGCCAATCACCTCATGATCGCGAACTATACCCGTGATCTCAAGGTGGATGGCAAGTCCATGAAGGACATCGTCTTCACCTTCAGCGAGCAAATCAACTTCCTCCAGAGCCAGATCTACGACCTCCAAAACCAAGTCTTTGAATATGAAGCAAGGTTTAAAGGTATGAGTTTGGCTGCCAGTTGCAAGACCCGCGAGGCTCACTCCTCTTCTTATGGTGGTGAGCCTCTGCCATGGAAACCCGAGGACAAGATCGCTACCACTTCGTCACTACCACCTCCTTCTTCATCACCAAAAGAAAATTGAGTATCGGGTATGGGCACTCCCCTTGGCTTGCACCAAGCTTGGGGGAGGTGCCCCGGTATTGTATCACCTCCACTATCTTTTGCCTTTATTTACCTTAGTTCGATCCATAGTTATCTTTTGCTTTAGATGAATAAAAGTTTAGTTCGATCCTTTCTTTTCGAGAGTTTGCTTAGTGATCTATCTTTGTAATCGTATGCGAGATATATAATAAAGTTTAGTTGGTGTTTTGTTTTCTTTACTTTCATGTTCAACAAAAAAAGAAAGGAAATAAATTAAAAAGATCATGTGCTAACCTTATGGTAAGTAATGACATCACATAAGGAAGAGTATAGGTAGAAAATTTTATTGGAGATTGACAAACATAGCATTGGTCAATGATGCAATTCATGAAAGAATTAATAAGGGAAGAGAAGATTCACATGCAAATACACTATCTTGGACATCTTTTGTGATAGTGAGCCCCCATCAAAATATTATATGCCAAAATTGTTGACGTTGGACAAGGAAGACAACGTAATGATTTATGTTTGTTCATATTCACATAGAAGTTATATTGTCATAGATCCTTTAACATGTGGTGCTTGCCCCCATCTTTGCTAGCCAAAAATTCCGCACCAAGTAGAGATACTACTTGTGCATCCAAAAACCCTTAAACCCAAATCTTATTTTCAAGAGTCCACCATACCTACCTAAGGATTGAGTAAGATCCTTCAAGTAAGTTGTCATCGGTGCAATAAGGCAATAAAAATTGCTTCTAAAAGTGTTAGATCATTTAGTGTAAGAGAAAATTGAGCGTTGTACGAATTTGTGATGGCAAAGAATAAAAGCGACATACTGCATAATAAAGTTGCTATCATAAGGGGCAATATAACATGACGTTCTTTTGCACTAAGGGATTGAGCATACAAACAAAAAGCGCATGACAACCTCTGCTTCCCTCTGCAAAGGGCCTATCTTTTACTTTTATGTATTTACTTTTTATGCAAGAGTCAAAGTTCTTCTCTCTATTCCTTTTTATTTTCTCTTTTGGCAAGCGCGCATCATGTCGTGAGGAAAGATCTAGGGACCTATATGTTGGATATGGGTAGCATGAGCTATTCTTGTTGACATCACCCTCGAGGTGAGTATGTTGGGAGGCGAAATTATAAGCCCCTATCTTTCTATGTGTCTGGATGAAATGTTTTGCTCATGTGTATGCGGTGAGTGTGAGCAATCATAGAAGACTATATGATGGTTGAGTATGTGGACTTGCCTAAAGGCTCCGATACGTGACCGTTCCTGAAAAAATGATGAATTGTAGTTGCAAAGTTGACTGAGAACACAGTTTGTTGGTTTCCAATAGCGTTTATGCTTTATACTTCGATGTTGTGATGAATTGTTACTTTTTCATGAGAAGTCCATGATAAAAGTTCTATGATAAAAGTTTTATGTTAAAGTTTGTTGCTGTTATAATAATTTACATGATGCTTCTATGTTCGTATTTTGTTTTTATCGACACCTCTCTCTCTGAGCATGTGGACATGTTTTTCGATTTCGGTTTTCGCTTGAGGACAAGCGAGGTCTAAGCTTGGGGGAGTTGATACGTCCATTTTGCATCATGTTTTCTTACTGTTATTTATAATGTGTTTATGCATAAGAATGCTTTTTGGAGTAATTCTAATGCCCTTTCTCTCATAATATGCAAGGTTCACACAAAGAGGTAGAATTCCGGCAGCTGGAAATCTGGACCTGAAAAAGCTACGCTAGGCTACCTATTATGCACAACTCCAAATGAGCTAAAACTTCACGAGGAATTTTATGGAATAAATAAGAAATACTGGAGCAAATAACTACAGGAGGGGGGCACCTGGTGAGCACAAGACACCGGGGCGCACCAGGCCCCCCAGGCGCGCCCTGGTGGGTTGTGCTCAGCCCAGCCCACCTCCGGTGCCCCTCTTTTGGTATATAAGTTATTTTGACCTAGAAAAAACAAGAAGAGGACTTTCGGGATGCAGCGCCACCATCTCGAGGCGGAACTTGGGTAGGAGCACTTTTGCCCTCCGGCGGAGCGATTCCGCTGAGGGGATTTCCCTCCTGGAGGGGGGAATCATCATCATCATCATCACCAACAACCCTCTCATCTTGGGCAGGCCAATCTTCATCAACATCTTCACCAGCACAATGTCCTCTCAAACCCTAATTCATCTCTTGTGTTCAATCTTTGTACCGGAACCTCAGATTGGTACCTGTGGGTGACTAGTAGTGTTGATTACATCTTGTAGTTGATCACTATATGGTTTATTTGGTGGAAGATTATATGTTCAGATCCATTATGCTTTTTAACACCCCTCTGATCATGAACATTTTTATCACTTGTGAGTAGTTACTTTTGTTCTTGAGGTCACGGGAGAAATCATGTTGCAAGTAATCATGTGAACTTGATATGTGTTCGATATTTTGATAATATGTATGTTGTGATTCCCTTAGTGGCGTCATGTGAACGTCGACTACATGACACTTCACCATATTTGGGCCTAAGGGAATGCATTGTTGAGTAGTTATTAGATGATGGGTTGCTAGAGTGACAGAAGCTTAAACCCTAGTTTACGCTCTACTTCGTAAGGGACCGATTTGGATCCAAAAGTTTAATGCTATGATTAGATTTTATCTTAACACTTTTCTCGTAGTTGCGGATGCTTGCGAGGGGGTTAATCATAAGTAGGAGGTTTGTTCAAGTAAGAACAGCACCTAAGCACCGACCCACCCACATATCAAATTATCAAGGTAGTGAACACAAATCAAGCCAAGATGGTGAAATTGACTAGATGAAATTCCCGTGTGCCCTCGAGAACACTTTGCTTATTATAAGAAACCGTTTTGGCCTGTCCTTTGCCACAAAAGGATTGGGCTATCTTGCTGCATATTATTTACCATTACCATTACGTGCTCGTTACAAATTATCTTGCTATGAAATTATCTGCTACTTACAATTTCAGCGCTTGCAGACATTACCTTGCTGAAAACCACTTGTCATTTCCTTCTGCTCCTCGTTGGGTTCGACACTCTTATTGAAAGGACTATGATTGATCCCCTATACTTGTGGGTCATCACACATGTGGGGCCCTATAGTCAGAGGCTATTAGGGGCGAAAAAGTGTAAACAACATCGATTTAATAACCTGGTCGCTGCTATTCACGAGTGTGTGTGTGGGGGGGGGGGCTGCGGCTGGGCCTAGTGTATAAAGGACCCAACATCCTACGATAATTGTATCAATAAATATCTATCGAAAGAACTAGAGAGAAGTTGTTCTTCCTCTGTTTCGGCCTCCTCACGTACTCCTTCCCTCTCCATTCCCCTTTCTCCTTCAAGATCTAGATCAGGCACGTTACAATCTGGTACCAGAGGCTTGGGTGATCCCGTCGAGCTGGAGCCATCGGAGTACTTCCGGAAGCCACGCTACAACATGAAGCAGGCGTAGAAGACGGTGACTATGGACAAGCAACTCACCGTGCTGGGCAAGTCCACCAATGAGAGTCGCGCTGTCAACGACACCAAGCTTGAGGCGATCCATGCCTCCCTTGTGTTGGGAAACGTAGTAGAAAACAAAAAATCGTGCTACTATCACCCAGGAACACTATGAAGATGCATATAGGGTTTGGATCAACGATCGTTATCGACTCTGGAGTGCAATTAAAGTAGACTAGTCCATGTAGATCATACTTGGAGTCCCTCGAACCAATGATGATGATCCCGCGAACCGCCCTCGAACGATCCCTCGAACGAAATACTGAAAGCACGGCCTCTCTACTTGGTTGCAAACATACGATCTTCACGATCCGGCAGCGCTTCGCCATCCAGAGTTAATCGTCGCCGGAGAATAAGAGAGAGGAGATTAGAACCACACTCGGCTTCTAATTATGAGGATTAGAGGAACTAGGTCTAGCTCTTATTAGTCAACTAGGACCAACTAGAACCAGAACTAGATGAACCAGAGGAGGCTCCAAAACTTATGTATCCCAAAGGGCAAAATCCTCTAGTATATATAGGTTAGAGGGGAAGGGAGGGGCAGCCACCAAGGAGGGCAAGGCCCTCCTTGGGGCGCCAGCCAAACGGGAGGAGTTGGACTCCTCCCCAAGTCCAATTCGGCCTCCCCCATAGGAAAGGGGGGCACTTCCTATTGGGCCAAGGTGGCCCAATACTCCTTCCACCACAAAAGCCTCCTAAAAATTACTAGAACCTTTTATCATTAATTTAACACCTCCGGAAACATTTTCCACCTATATATTATTTATCGGTATACCCGATATTCCCCGATAAACTCTGAAACCCTTCCTGTGACCTCAAAACGCTTTCGGTTCCTCTCAAAACTATTCCAAAAATTAATAAAACAATTCCAAAAATAAATCCTCGATACTCTCGTCCTACTAACACTCAGCAAATCATGCTTACATTAGGTGTGTTTGGTATAAGTCATCGAATGGAATGTCACGGGTCCGACCCGTCCCTAGACCGTGTTCTCACGTTTGGATTGGAAACGAACCGGAACCCCCTCGTTCTTCAAAACAGAATATTCCAACAATATCCAGAACACACCCGTTTCTCCAATTCGGTGGAATGGTGCGGGACGGCCTCTCCCTCTCGCCCACTCCACCTCCCTCTCGGCGCATCCTCCCCAACCCATCTCCCTCTCGGACGTCTCCCGTCGCTCTCTTCCTCGATGGGCATGGCGGCGGCCGACGGCCGTAGCACCCCCCCCCTCCTCCATGCCACCCTCAATGGAGAACACAAGTAGCAAACGTTCCGCACATCCTCGTTCAATGTGACACTCTGCCATCTTCTCCGGCGACATGGGAAGATCATGCGATACTGCAACTATGCTTTTCATCTTTCTCCTCGACTTGGGGACAAGTTGATTCACAAGGGGGCAAATTTCACAATTGACAAGGCAGACTAGGAAGCACCATAGGCGGGGCCCAATAGTCAGAGGATGCAAGGGGGGATAAAATGTAAACAACGTCGAGTTGATGACCTGGTCACTGCTATTCATGAGTGTGGCGTGGGGGGCGTTGTGGTTGGGCCTGGTGTATAAAGGACCCAACAACCTATGATAATTGTATCAAGAAATAAAAAATATATATATATATATCGAAAGAACAAAAGGGAAGTTGTCCTTCCTGTGTTCTGGCCTCCTCACCTCCTCCTTCCCTCTCCTTTCCCCTTTCTCATTCAAGGTCTGAATCGGGCACATTGAGTTGTCCTTCCTCTATTTTGGCCTCCTCACCTACTCATCCCCTTCCACTCCCCTTTCTCCTTCAAGTTCTTGATCAGGCATGTTACCCAATGAATATCCATTAACTCTATTGTGAACAACACCTACAACAAAGAATCAACTAGCCAGGTGTTACAAGGTTGGTGTTCACAGAACAAGAAAATACGCCCAAGCTAGCTATTCGCATAAAGCACATATATGGATTGAAAATTTCATGATTCAAGGGGCACCATCCATATGATCTCTTGTGTTAGAAAAAGGAGTATAATCAGAAGCATCTCAAACCATTTTGGGTAGAACAATAGGCCCCAATTTTTTGAAAACATATTTTATATTTAGCACACAATAACAGAACCACAATAGTTGCTCTTAATAGAAAACTATAAAAACCTATTTTTTCCACTACAATCGTAACTAGTATGTACAAACTGTGCTCAATGATCAAAGACCTTCTTGACAAGCCTCATGCCTTTCCGTGCGTCCAAATCGTGCCCAGCGATAGTTGCAGGGACGTCGAGCATATCGGCGGTCCTCCAACCAAAGATGTCTCAGTTATCCTGAAGAAATTGGATGAGCTAGGTCTCTTGTTTCGGGCTCAAGTCCCCTCACGTGATGACTACTTTGGAGGATTGATATGTGTCTCCAACGTATCTACTTTTTCAAACACTTTTGTTCTTGTTTTAGACTCTAATTTGCATGATCTAATGGAACTAAACCAGACTAACATTGTTTTCAACAAAGCTATCTTGGTGTTGTTTTTGTGCAGAAATAAAATTTCTCGAAATTGGACGAAACTTGGCGGAGAATTTTTACGGGGTATATAAAAAAAACCGGTGCAAAGATCCACCGATGGGGGGCCACCACCTACCCACAGGGCATGGGGCACGCCCTGGGGCCCACATGGCTCCGTTTGCCTATCTCCAGGTCCATAAGTAGCATCTTCCCAAGAAAAAAATCAAAGATAAAGTTTCATCACGTTCTATGATATGGAGCCACCGCCACCTCCTGTTCTTCATCGGGAGGGCGGATCTGGAGTCCGTTCGGGGCTCCGGAGGGGGCAATTCATCACCGTCGTCATCAATAATCCCTCTTCATAGACAACCACATGATGCTTACCACTAGGAGTGAGTAATTTCATCATAGGCATACTGGAGGTAGATGGAGATGAATGAGATTGATCATGCAATCGAGTCAATTTGTTAGGGCTTGATCCCTAGTATCCATTATGTCCTGAGATTGATGTTGCTATGACTTTGCTATGCTTAATGCTTGTCACTAGGGCCCGTTTCATATCTGAACCTATTATGTTTCCACGAATATATTTGAGTTCTTGATCCTATCGGCAAGTTATACAAACCTGTTATTGTTCTGATCAGTAGACCCCAAGGTGATAATAATTGGGATACTCTCCAGGGATGACTGTAATTTGAGGAGTTCATGTATTCACTATGTATTAATGCTTTGTTCTGGTTCTTTATTAAAAGGAGCGCCTTAATTACCCTTAGATTTCCATTAGGACCCCGCTGCCACGGGAGGGTAGGACAAAAGATGTCATGCAAATTCTTATTATAAGCACACATGACTATATATGGAATACATGCCTACATATGATTTATGAATTGGATCAACTATTGTGTATCGCTCTAGGTCGTGATTGTCATGTGATAAATTTCATTCAAATATCCATTGCTACTACAATTCCTACTGCTGCTACAAAACTACTACGGTTATCGTTATTGTTACTATTGCTACTGTTACCGCTACTATCAAAACTATCATACTACTGTGCTACTAATATCTTACTGCAAAGAGACAACTTCCCAGGTGTGGTTGAATTGACAAGTCAACTGCTAAGGATTATGAATACTCTTGTGATCCCCTATACTTGTGGGTTATCAAGGATCCTATGGCTGCACTTGCTATTTCTTGGTATCTTATGCATACTAGAAGGCGGGTCTGGGATTAGGCTTCCAGGGCAAGCAAGTGGTAGTCGGGTCAATTGTTTTCTTGATCTCCTCCAGCTCGGAAGACACCATAGTTGAGTGTCATCGCTAAGAGTGATCATGCCATTGGGGCCCAAAACTTCAGCTGCACGTAGGCGTAACACAGGTGCACCATGAATTTTACATATATCAAACTTCTTAGGAGGACGTGATAGCCGCTCCAAAATGGTACGGACTCAAAGAACAAGATTATTTAGCAGAAGTTGTCTTCGTCCCCGAAGATGACCTCGAGGGATAATTTGTCCTAGCAGATGCACTTTTTTTACTGGACGAAGTCATGGAAGCGGGTTCATGAAGGGCAGAGGCGAGATTGGAGATCCCCATCTTTGCTAGCGTGTCGATGAAGAGGATGTTCATTCTGCTCCATCCATAAGGAATTTGGGTAGGTGGGAGTTGCCAACTATCAGGTTGAGCACCAGGCGATTTCCATGGGTTGGAACATAGTCCGGACGATCAAATCGATCGAAGATGATAGTGGAGTCGGACCAGTCCATGTATTCCGTGATGGTAGGTGCAACTTCATAGACCACTCTGCGCATAAGTTTCTCGGCTCTCCTCTTATCAGCAGCCGAGACGATCATGTTCACCTCTTGTATGTTGGGTTGTTGAAGGCCCCAGCCACCATTGGTGGAGTCAAAGATGCCGAGCAAGTCTTTGCGCTCGAGATCCGATAGGGCGTCGAGAAGGGCCTCTAGCATTGTGTGTTATTGCAATGACAAGTGTTGTCTTGCTTGGAAACAAGAGATTCCGGGCTCTTCATTGGTGGACCCGGGTGGTGGCAGGTTGGTGTAGAGCCGACCCTCTTGTCTGGATGAAGGTGAAGGTGCCAAGATGAAGCTCTAACTTGATATTAAGTCGTCGTTCTGAAGTTGAGATCCAATCTGGGTTAAGTGCCCGCTCGGCGTAACCCGTGTCTGGCACGCGAACTGACGGTACGTAAAACCGTCAGTAGTGCTGATATGATAGAGCGTGTGATCGGAAGTACCATAAGGGATCGCACAAGAGGGGTTTACCCAGGTTCAGGCCCCCATCTTGGAAGTATACCCTACTCCTGATTTTCCTTTGATTAATGTGGGGAAAACGTCTCGTGTAAGGGGTTACAATATGTATGGCAATGTTGCTACCTAGACTATGACTAGATGCCAGATTCCCTAAGCTACCCATAGGCCTCGCTTTTATAAAGGGGGATGAGGCCTAAGTTTAGACGATTTTCTAACTGGCCTAGAATATTAAATTAGCCAAGGAGTCCTTGACATGTGCATCAAGGTGAGATCCTGAGGAAGAAAGGGTTTTTACACCGCTAGTAAACGAGGGAACTGATAATCCACAAGTGCAAGGAATCATCGTAGCAATTTCCAAAGGTGGAAGTGATAAGTATGGAGTCTCGAACCCACAAGGAGCTAAAGGTAAGATCAATATTCTCTCAAGTCCTATCTACCACTGATACCACTCTACGTACACCAAACGTTTGCTTCCATCTAGAAATGAGAAATAAAACTACATTGTGGGTATGAAGAGGATAGTTTTGCATGATGTCGGAGAACTAAGATATAAAAGTAGGTGATGTTATCATAAAGTTAGAATATATCACAATATATAACAAAAAGCGGGTGTGGAATGATAACCCACAAGTATAGGGGATCGCAACAGTTTTCGAGCGTAGAGTAATCAACCCAAATTTATTGATTCGACACAATGGGAGCCAAAGAATATTCTCGAGTATTAGCAGATGAGTTGTCAATTCAACCACACCTGAAAGACTTAATATCAACAGCAAAGTTTTTAGTAGCAAAGTAGTATGGAAGTAACGGTAACGGTAACAGAAGTAACAATGGCAGTTTTGTAGCGATTGTAACAGTGGCAACGGCAAAGTAACTTAGCAAAGACCAATATGTGAAAAGCTCGTAGGCAACGGATCAGTGATGGATAATTATGTCGGATGACATTTATCATGCAACAGTTATAACCTAGGGTGACACAGAACTAGCTCCAATTCATCAATAAAATATAATATAGGCATGTATTCCGTATATAGTTATACGTGTTTATGGAAAAGAACTTGCATGACATCTTTTGTCCAACCCTCCGGTGGCAGCGGGGTTCTAATGGAAACTAAGGGATATTAAGGCCTCCTTTTAATAGAGAACCGGAACAAAGCATTAGCACTTAGTGAATACATGAACTCCTCAAACTACGGTAATCATCGGAAAAAATCCCAATTATTGTCACATTGGGGTATGCGGATCATAACTCGTAATAGGTGTCTACAACTTGCAAGATAGGATCAAGAACACAAATATATTCATGAAAACATAATAGGTTCAGATCTGAAATCATGGCACTCGGGCCCTAGTGACAAGCATTAAGCATAGGAAAGTTATAGCAACATTAATCTTAGAACATAATGGATACTAGGGATCAAACCCTAACAAAACTAACTCGATTACATGATAAATCTCATCCAACCCATCACCGTCCAGCAAGTCTACGATGGAATTACTCACGCACAGCGGTGAGCATCATGAAATTGGTGATGGAGAAAGGTTGGTGATGATGATAGCGATGAATCCCCCTCTTCGGAGCCCCGAACGGACTCCAGATTAGCCCTCCCGATGAAGAACAGGAGGCGGCGACAACTTCGTATTGTAAAACACGATGAATCCTTCTCTCTGATTTTTTTCTCCGCGAATAGGTACTTATAGAGTTGTAACTAGGGTCGGAGGTGGTCCAGGGAGCCCACAAGCCTGTAGGGCGCGCCCCAGAGGGGTGGGCGCACCCCTAGGGCTTGTGGCCTCTGGGTGGCCCCCCTTTGGGTGATTCTTGCGCCAATATTTTTATATATTCCAAAAATATTCTCCGTAAATTTTCAGGTCAATTCGAGAACTTTTATTTCTACACAAAAATAACACCATGGCAATTCTGCTGAAAACAGCGTCAGTCCGGGTTATTCCATTCAAATCATGCAAATTAGAGTCCAAAACAAGGGCAAAAGAGTTTGAAAAGTAGATAAGATGGAGACGTATCAACTCCCCCAAACTTAACCAATTGCTTGTCCTCAAGCAATTCAGTTGACAAACTAAAAGTGATAAAGAAAAACTTTTACAAACTCTGTTTGATCTTTTTGTTGCAGATATGTCTAGCCAGCATTCAGGTTTTCAGCAAAGATTATGAACTAACCATATTCGCAAAAACATTTAGGTCTCACATTTACTCATATCAATAGCATAATCAACTAGCGAGCAATAATAATGAATCTTGGATGACAACACTTTTTCAAAACAATCATGATACAATATGATATAATAGTATCTCTCTAGCCCTTTCTAATACCGCAAAATATAACTGCAGAGCACCCCTGAATATTAAGGACTGACTAGACATTGTAATTCATGGCAAAAGAGATCCAGTCACACTCATACTCAATATCAATTAATAACAAAGCATATAAATGACACTGGTGCTCTCTAACTAGTGCTTTTTATAAGAAGATGATGACTCAGAAATAAAAGTAAATAGATAGGCCCTTTACAGAGGGAAGCAGGGATTTGCAGAGGTGCCAGAGCTCGGAGCTTTAAAAAAATAGAGATGAATATAATTGTGAGCGGCATGCTTTCATTTTCAACATAACAACCAAGAGATCTCACTATCTTCCATGCTAGATACATTATAGGCGGTTCCCAAACAGAATGGTAAAGTTTTTACTCCCCCTCCACGAACAATCACACTCCACGGCTAGCCGAATCCACGGGTACCGTCCATACCAATAACAGTCCTAGGGGAGTTTTGTTTTGTTTATATTTTGATTTGATTTCGAGCGTGGAACTGGGCATCCCGATTACCAGCCACTTTCTCGTGAATGACAAGTGAATCAACACTCGTGAGAATAACCCACCTAGCATGGAAGATACTGACAGCCCCCAGTCACTACATGAGCGATTCGGGCATACAAAACAGATTATAATTTGAAGGTTTAGAGTTTGGCACATGCAAATTTACTTGGAACGGCAGGTAGATACCGCATATAGGTAGGTATGGTGGACTCATATGGAACAACTTTGGGTTTAAGGAAGTGGATGCACAAGCAGTATTCCCTCTTATTACAAGTGAAGGCTAGCAAAAGATTGAGGAGCGACCAACTAGAGAGTGACAACGGTCATAAACATGCATTGAGATTAACCAACATTGAGTACAAGCATGAGTAGGATATAAATCACCACGAACATAAATATCGTGGAGGCTATGTTGATTTTGATTCAACTACATGCGTGAACATGTGCCAAGTCAAGTCACTTAAATCATTCAAAGGAGGATACCATCCTATCATACTACATCATAACCATTTTAAATTGCATGTTGGCACACAAGACAAACCATTATCCACTCATAGCTAATTAAGCATGGCATGAGTAACTATAATCTCTAATTGTCATTGCAAACATGTTTCATTCATAATAAGCTGAATCAGGAACGATGAGCTAATCATATGTACAAAAACAAAATAGGTCGACTTCGTACCAGCTTTTCTCCACCTCAATCATTTCATCATATATCGTCATTATTGCCTTTCACTTGCACGACCGAATGGTGTGAATAATAATAAGAGTGCACGTGCATTGGACTAAGCTGTAATCTGCAAACACTTATTCAAAGGAGAAGACAAGGTAATATGGGCTATTTGTTAGATCAACAATAATGCATATGAGAGCCACTGAACATTTTCATCGTGGTCTTCTCCTTATGACCCAAAGAAAAGGAAACGAATTTCAAAGAAACACACTGAAATATTTTTGAGTTTTTTGTTTTTCTAAAGAAAGTAAAACAAGAACGAGAAAAACTATTTACACGGGAAAGCTCCCAACAAGCAAAAGAAGAACAGGAAATCTTTTTGGGTTTTCTTTTAATACTACTACTAAATAAACTAAAAAGAACCAAGAACTATTTTTTTATTTTCTAAAAGTTTTTCAAACACACAAAAAGAAAGCAAGAAAAACAAATAAACTAGCATGGATAATACAATGAAAAGGTATGAGCACCGACAACTGAAATGAGTGTGTGAACATGAATGTAATATCGGTGAGAAATACGTAGTCCTCCAAGCTTAGGCTTTTGGCCTAAGTTGGTCTAGGGCCATGGCTCGAAATAACCTTCTCCTCGGTACTCCGGAGGGTTATCAGGGTTCCACCGGTTGGCGAGCTCTTGTGGCTCCCACTGAACAACAGGCTCCTGATGTGGATCAAGAACTGGTGCTGGCTCAGGTGCTGGGGGTTGTGAAAGACCCCAAAATCTGTAGATGTCCTCGGGCATAATAGTGTACCTGCCTGAATGAATATCGAACAAAGAAGAAGCGGGCAAAGCAATAGTCTCACAAGTACCCTGACTAAATACTAAGTTGTAGAGGAGTCGTTTATCATCGTCCTTCTGAAAGTGCGTTATATCGACTAGAGGTGGGGTGAATAGGCAATTTTTACACATTCGTCACTGAGGAATTTCTACTCTAGGAATTTGCTAAGTGACGAAATACAAGCAGTGAAATAAGTACTCAGGTGCATGCATAACAAGACAGTAGCATAGTCATCATGATGAAATGAAAGATACAAAGAGCACAGGTAGCGTGTGAACATGATAAGCAGGCTGAAGACAAGATGACTGAAGAAATAGGATTGAGGAAATTGAGAAAGTCTTCAGTCAAAGTCTTCAAATAGTAACGATCAATTTCATCTACACATGAGCGAGGAAATCAAAGGGTTGAGGAAATAGAACCAGAAGCTCGGTGAAGACAGTGATTTGGTAGACCAGTTCCAACTGCTGTGACAGTTGTACGTCTGGTTGGAGCAGCTTGGTATTTAAACCAAAGGACACACAGTCCCAAGACACACAGTCCTTACTGTTCTCCTTGAGCTAAGGTCACACAGTCCTCGCCCAGTCACTCGTGGTAACTCTTCAAGGTGACTTCCAAACCTTCACAGACTTGGTCACCCGACGATCCACAATTTCTCTTGGATGCTCTAGACCATGACGCCTAACTGTCTGGAAGATGCACAGTCTTCAAAGGTAACAAGTGTCGGTTCCACACAGGAACAATCTCTTCAGTGATGCTCAATCACTTTGGGTTTTAGGTGTTCGGGTTTTGGGTTTTTCCTCACTGATGATTTTCTCTCAAAGTCCTCGGAGGATGGGATGCTCTAAATGAAAAGTGACAGTTTCTCTCGGAGCAGCCAACCATCTAGTGGTTGAAGGGGGCGGCTATCTATAGCCAGCGAGCAGCCCGACATGATAAGACATAAATGCCCTTCATTGATATGACCATTAGGTGGATAAGGTATTTGGGACAGCTGGCGCGTAGCACAGCAACGGTCGGAAATTTGAGCTCTCAAATTCCTCAGGGCTATCATGTTCCTCACTTGTAGGCAATCCACACTGGCAAATTCCTAACTCCTCAGTCAGAACAAATTCCTCAGAGACCAGAAGATCTTCGTCTCTGTCAGTGAAGAAATTGACTGAACTGTATGAGATTTCCAAAGGCTTCACTCGAAGGATTGGGCAGGTGTAGGCTTTGAGATGAGCATCACTTGGAAACTTTTCCTTAGTTTTACCTTGACCCCCTTTAAGGGCTCTTTAGATTCAAAGGGATTTTATAGGATTTTTGGAGGATTGAAATCCTTAGGATGTTTTCCTATGTTGGTCCTTTGATTCATAGGATTTCATTCCATAGGAACTTTTCCTATGGAATATTCCGTACTACATTTCATAGGAAATCTAACATCTACTCGAAGCTCTTTTTAAAATTCCTTTGTTTTTCCTGTGGCATCAAACACCCATTCTTAAGCCTATAGGATTCAAGTGGGCATGCCACACCAACCCTATACTTTTCCTATTCCTACGTTTGCAAAATCCTACGAATCAAAGAGGCCCTAACAGTACAGTGTTTCCTATGACTCAAGAAAGAGAAAATGAAACAAAGAAAACAAAAGTCTTCACGCTTCATAATCCTCGCATCAATAACAATGTCTTCAAGGTCACACCAATTTTCTCATTTTCAAAGTCTTCAAGAAAACCAAAGTCTTGAACTGAAGACATTCATTTTTAGGGGTCGACTTTCTTCGAAAATATCAAACTCCTCATAGACTTATTAGCCCTGTGTACACTCACAAACACATTAGTCCCTTAACTTATAAGTCTTCACTAAGGGGCACTAGATGCACTTACAATCTCCCCCTTTTTGGTGATTGATGACAGATAGGTTAAGTATTAAACGGGGATAAACATATGAAGTGTAAATACTGATATTGAGGAATTTGATTTCAAGATATAGAAGAACCCCCCTAAAGATGTGCATATTTGAGGAATTTGCTTTGGATTGCAAATGCACATTGTAGAATAAAATCATGGAGATCTCCCCCTATATCTTGTAATCCATACACGCATTTAACATATAATATGAAGAATTTGAAATGCATGACGAAAAATGGCGTCTGACGAAATTCAGCATGCGTGCATTCAGGTACTTGAGGAAATAAGCATGCAGAAAGAACCCAAAAGTATCAGACCACCATCAGACTTAAGCTTACAACTCAACAAATAAGCACTTCAGAAGAATGTAGCGACCCGACCTCAAACAGTCAAGTCTCTGTGCTTCAGTGTCATCCCTGGATCGTTAATGCTGACACACACAATACTCGAAGGATTTATAACCTAGTAGCAATCACACACTTATTACATCGAATGTCTCCAAAGAGAACTTACTACAATAAGTATGGCTTAAGGCCATCTAATACGATAACAACGGAAGGCTTGGAAGATAAAGTGAGTCCATCAACTCCAACGGCATAGCTGAGCTGCACGGCAACGACCTAACAAACCATACTCCTCGTCTGAAAAGTCTGCAACATAATACGTTGCAGCCCGAAAACGGGTCAGCACATGGAATATGCTGGCAATATAACACAGTAGAGCAAGAATAGAATAATGCTTTCACTACATGCATATTTGGCTGGTGGAAAGCTCTATGGTTATAGTTTTTGTGAAAAGCCAATTTTTTCCTACAACAAAGGAATAAGTTTATTTTAATTATCATGGTAGTTGAAACATCATTAAGAAGGTTCCTCCAACTCAATCCCAATTAAAGTAATTATCAACCCAACAATATTAATTTAGAGTGATGAGATACTTAGGATACTCCAAGTACTAGATACTCAAGATTGTCCATAACCGGGGACACGGCTAACCATGATTAGATTGTACACTCTGCAGAGGTTTGCGCACTTTTCCCCACAAGAATCGATCTGCTCCGTTGGATTTCTCGCACTACAAGGTGTTTGAGAAACGGATGACCGAGACATAGTCTTTCAGAAACATTAACTCTTTACTCCGGGCAGACCATACCAAACCTACATCCCTCTACCTGCTGATCCACCTGTTCAAGAGCTCACGCAACTTACTCAACTATGCTAGAGCCCATAATAGCTTGTGGCTGCACACGGAAGTTTCTAGCATAAAAATATCTCAGTTCCCTTTGAGCCTGGGTGGCGGACCTTAGGATGATCACACGGGTACTCCGGGATATCCTAGGACAACACTGGATTCTCCAGGTGCCCGACAAGCAATCCACCCAGATGTGTATTAAAGTTGCCACCTTAAGTTCAACCATTAATTAACAATCTCACATCTGTCATGGATACACTCAAACCCAATCCACGTCTACGAGCATAGCATAGCAATATAAGCAATACGTAGAAGTAACTCCCAAGGTTTGAATATAACAGGGCAATAGGTTCTACCTCATCAACTACTTCCCAACCCACATGTTAATCACATCCTAATCATGCAATGTTTGAGGATTGGAACTAATGCATAAAAACTGGGTATGAAAGAAGTATGATCAATGTGTTACTTGCCTTGCTGACGATCCGCAAAACCTAGGGACTCATAGTAGCACGCTACGCACTCCGGGAATTCTATCGCAAACAAACAATAGCATACATAAGCAATCAAGTAAAGACGCACGTGCAAAACTCAAATAAGAAGAATTGACCAGAAAATTCAACTTAAGAACTCCGGTTTGCAAAAAGAATCCAATCAAACGGAGCAACGAAACTCAAACTGCGAAAGAAACAAGATCCATTTACTAATCTGAACTAAAGTCAAATTTTATAGTAGAAAAATCTTGTTCCAGTTGGTTAAACAGAAAGAGGGTTTTGAGACGAAGATCTAGGCGCTTGAATCGCTTGATTCCGATAAACGAGCGAAAAGATAAACTAAAACGAAAATCGGATCAGAAATCGTGATTGAAAATAATCGCGGAAAATCCGAGTAAAAGAAAACTGACGAACAGGGTAACGAACGAACGTTCGTTGTCTGTAACTAAAGAGCGAAAACCGTTCGTTAAAACGAACGTACGGACGAACGTCCGCTATACAAACTAAACCGAGAAAACCGGTGAACCGATCTAAAAAAACGAAACTAGGTTTTTTTTAAACCTACGGTTTTTACCTAAACCGAAAAAACTGAGCGGTTCCGGATTGGATCGGAACGGCGGCGGCTCCGGCGGCGCGGGGCGGGGCTACGGGGTGGCGGCGACGGCGGGGCGGTGCGGCGCGGTGGCGGGGAAG
>NC_057808.1:497585093-497593270 GCF_018294505.1 Triticum aestivum | reverse complement strand
GAGGCGCGGCGGGCGGTGGCGGCTGCTGCTGCGGCTTGCGGCGGCGGTGGCGATTTGGGGGCGGGGGCGGCGGCTTATAAAGGGGAGGGGAGGGTGGCTTGCGTGAGGGGGCGGGAGGAGTCCCGGGCGGCGAAGGCGGTGGCTGCCGAGTCCTGGCCAGACTCGGGCACGGCGGAGGCGGTGGCGCGGCGCGGGCCGGCGGCCTGGGTCGGCTGGGCCTTGGCCCAGTCGGGCGCGGATTTTTTTAAATAATTCTGCGGAAACTTAAATAAATCCTATAAAATAAAATAAAAGTCTAAAAATGCCAAAACAAATTTTCTCCGCCTAAATAAAATATTTAGAACGAGATGAACATTTTTCTTGGCCCTAAAATGCAACTTTGGAAAACGTGCAATTTTTCTAATGCAAATAAAATAGCAATAAACTCCGAATAAAATCAAATATTTGATTTTAATATTTTTCCTCCAATATTTCATTTATTTTGGAGATGTCATATTATCTCCTCTCATATAATTTTAATATGAAATATTTTCGGAGAGAAAAATAATTAAAATCAAAATCCTCGTTTCAATATTTGATAAAATTCAAATATGAAAACAGGGAAATACCCAACTCTCTCCGAGGGTCCTTGAGTTGCTTAGGATTTCGAGGATCGCGAAACAAAATGCAGCAAAAATATGATATGCATGAATGATCTATGTATAACATTCCAAATTGAAAATTTGCGATGTTACAAACCTACCCCCCTTAAGATGAATCTCGCCCTCGAGATTCGGGTTGGCTAGAAAATAGGTGTGGGTGGTCTTTGCGAAGATCATCATCTCGTTCCCAGGTGGCTTCATCCTCGGTATGGTGACTCCACTAAACTTTGCAAAACTAGATAACCTTGCTGCGGGTGACTCGGCTGGCAAATTCAAGAATCCTGACTGGCTTCTCCTCATAGGTCAAATCACTGTCCAACTGAATCGCCTCCAAGGGTACTGTATCTCTTAACGGTATATCGGCCATCTCAGCATGGCACTTCCTCAACTGTGAAACATGAAACACATCATGAACTCCTGACAATCCTTCAGGTAACTCCAACTTGTAGGCAACTTCTCCCATACGTTCCAAAATTCGATACGGTCCTACAAATCTCGGGGCTAGCTTTCCCTTAACTCCAAAACGTTTCACTCCTCGCAAGGGTGATACTCGCAGATATGCTCTGTCTCCAATTTCATAGGTTACGTCCTTGCGTTTCGAATCTGCATAACTCTTCTGCCTGGACTGAGCTACCTTCAGTCTATCTCGGATCAACTTAACTTTCTCTTCAGACTCCTTGATCAAGTCTGGTCCAAACAACTGTCGGTCTCCAACTTCATCCCACATCAATGGTGTTCTGCACCTTCGTCCATATAGAGCTTCGAACAGTGACATCTTCAAACTGGCTTGGTAGCTATTGTTGTATGAGAACTCCGCATAGGGCAAATTGTCATCCCAACTAGATCCATAATCTAGCGCACAGGCCCTCAACATGTCCTCCAGAATCTGGTTGACTCTCTCGGTCTGTCCATCCGTCTGCGGGTGAAATGCTATACTGAACTCCAACCTCGTTCCCAAAGTCTGGTGCAGCTGGTGCCAAAACTTTGAGGTAAACTGTGTTCCTCTATCTGATACGATGGTCCTCGGAACTCCATGCAGACATACGATCCTGGTCATATATATCTTGGCCAACTTCGCACTTGTGTAGGTTGTTTTCACTGGGATAAAGTGAGCTACTTTGGTCAAGCGATCGACTACTACCCATATAGAATCATATCCTGATTTGGTCCTGGGTAATCTGGTGATAAAATCCATGCCAAGTTTATCCCACTTCCATTCGGGTATCGGCATAGGCTGTAACAATCCTGCTGGCTTTTGATGTTCTGCCTTCACTCTCTGACATACGTCACATACGGCTACATACTCGGCAATATCCTTCTTCATACCTGTCCACCAGAAACGTTCCTTCAAATCCAAATACATCTTGGTGTTTCCGGGGTGTATCGAGTATGGTGAGTCATGAGCCTCCTGAAGTATTAACTTCCTGATCTCTGTGTTATTGGGCACATAAACACGGTCCTCAAACCATAAGGTGTCGTGCTCATCCTCACGAAAACCTTTGGCCTTTCCTTTGCTCATTCTCTCTTTTATCTCGGCAATCTCTTTGTCATCCTTCTTAGCTTCTCAAATCTTTCCTAACAATGTAGACTGAACCTCCATTGTTGCAACAAAACCTCTAGGAACAATCTCCAATCGAAGTTCCCTGAGATCTTCTGCTAACTCCTTTGGCAATCCCGTGCTCCCTAGGGTGTTAGCATAACTCTTCCGGCTCAAAGCGTCAACTACTACATTGGCCTTGCCTGGATGATAGTGAAGCTTCATGTCATAATCCTTTATAAGCTCCAACCATCTCCTCTGCCTAAGGTTCAGCTCCTTCTGTGTGAAGATGTACTTCAAACTCTTATGATCCGTGTACACATCACAACGGTTTCCAATAAGGTAATGTCTCCAAGTCTTGAGCACATGCACTACTGCTGCTAACTCCAAATCATGCGTGGCATAATTCAGTTTGCGGTTTTAGTTGTCGTGAGGCAAACGAAACAACTCTTCCGTCCTGCATAAGCACACTTCCAAGTCCTAGGCGAGAAGCATCGCCATACACTTGGAAATCCTTGCGTATATCCGGCAGAATCAGTACTGGGGCTGTAGTCAAACGTTTCTTTAACTCCTGAAAGCTTGCCTCACATTCTTCCGTCCATTTAAATTTGGTATCCTTCTTCAATAACTCCGTCATTGGCTTCGCAATCTTGGAAAAATTCTCAATGAACATTCGATAGTATCCCGCGAGTCCAAGAAAACTGTGGATCTCGCTAACTGAAGTGGGTGCCAACCATTCAGTGACTGATTGAACATTGGTGGGGTCTACCGCTATACCTTCTCCTGATATAACATGTCCAAGGAATCCGACTTCCTTCAACCAAAACTCGCATTTGCTGAACTTGGCATACAACTGGTGTTCCCTGAGTTTCTCGAGAACTAAACGCAAATGCTCTTTGTGCTCCTCCTCATTCTTCGAGTATACCATTATATCATCAATGAACACCACAACAAACTTATCCAAATATTCCATGAACACTTTTTTCATCATGCTCATGAAGTAGGCAGGGGCGTTAGTCAGTCCAAATGACATGACCGTATATTCATACAACCCGTACCGTGTGGTGAATGCTGTCTTTGGTATATCCTTCTCTCGAATCTTCAGCTGGTGATATCCTGATCATAGATCGATCTTTGAAAACACCTTAGCTCCTTGCAGTTGGTCAAACAAATCATTGATCATCGGCAGTGGGTATTTGTTCTTGATCGTCACCTCATTTAACGCACGATAATCAACAACCATTCTTAGAGACTTATCCTTCTTCTCAACCAAAAGCACTGGGGCTCCCCATGGTGATGAACTTCGTCGAATGTAACCTTTCTCCAATAACTACTTGATCTGCTTCTTAATCTCCTCCAGATCATTTGCGGGCATCTGATAGGGTCTCTTTGATATTGGCCCTGTACTGGCAATAGCTCTATAAAAAACTCGATGTCTCGATTCGGTGGCATGCCTGGTAATTCCTCTGGAAAAACATCCGGGTAATCCTTCACTACAGGCACTTCCTCCTGAACAACTCCCGTAAGGGTATTTACTTGGCTCCTCCTAGGCGCATGCCTAGATACATACTTAATCCTTTTCCCCTCCGGGGTGGTAAGATAAATCGACTTACTAGCACAATCAATGCTTCCTCCATACTTTGACATCCAGTCCATGCCTAATATCACATCCAATCCTTGTGACTCCAAGATTATTAGGTCAGACGGAAAAACATGGCTACCAATGGTTAAGGGTATCTGGTCGCACCATCGACTAGCCATATACTCTGCTCCAGGTGAACTCACTAACAGAGGGGTCCTAAGGGTTTGGGTTGGTAGTTTAAACTTATCCACAAATCCCCTTGATATGTATGAATGCGATGCACCAGTATCAAAAAGAACAAGGGCAGTAAAAGACTTAACCAAAAACTTACCTATAACCGCGTCTGGTTGCTCTTCAACCTCCTCCACGTTAACGTGGTTCACTTGTCCTTTGTTGAATGGATTGGGCTTCTTCCCAGCACTCCCATTGCCGTTTCCATTCTTCGCTTCAGAGCACTCCGTGGCATAGTGTCCAGTCTTCTCGCACTTAAAGCAAGTAATGTGACTTAGATCTCTCTTGGCGGGTGTGGCTGGATTGGGGCGGTTCTGATTGTTATTTGTTCCGTTCCCAGTCCCATTCTTAGAACCATTGTGGTTATGCGAACTTCCTCCGGTGTGGTTATGACCTCCATGGTTATGAAAAAGTCCTCCCGAGTTCGGGGTTAGGCGAGGCTTCTGCTGAGCTCCTGAGCTATACCTCCCTTGCCCATACTTCCTCTTACGGCTCTCAATTTGCTGCTGCTTCCCTTCAATCATAAGAGCCTTATCTACCAACTCCTGGTAGTTGTTGAATGTTGCCACCATTAACTGCATGCTCATCTCATCATTCAGCCCTTCCATAAACTTCTCCTGCTTCACGGCATCTGTGGCCACATCATCAGGGGCATAACGAGATAACTTGCTAAACTCATCCATGTACTAAGCCACAGTACGGTTCCCCTGGCGTAAGTTGCGAAACTCACGCTTCTTCATATTCATAGCTCCAGTTGAGACATGTGTTGTGCAGAAAGCTTGCTGAAACTGATCCCAAGTGACGTTGGCTATGGGGAAAGTGGCCGTATAATTCTCCCACCATGAGGCTGCTGGTCCATCCAATTGATGTGTGGCAAAGCGCACCTTCTCAGCATCTGTGCATCCTGCGGTGGTCAACTCCCTTCCAATACGGCATAGTCAATCATCAGCAACTATAGGCTCGGTGCTACTGGAAAACACCAGCGGCTGCAACCTCCAAAAGCGAGCTAAGTTGTCAACTGGAGGCGGGTTGTTGTTGTTGTTGTTGTTGTTGTTGTTGCCCTGGTTCTGGACTAGCAATTGCATCAAGGCATTCTGCTGCTGGATTAACTGAGTGAGCTCTGGCGGGAAGGCAAATCCGGTGTCACGTCTCGGAGGCATCTGGCGGTTTTAGAGGGGAGAGATTATAATAGAAAAGGGGTCTAGTGAGAAAACACTACCCATATGCACATGAGACAAACACAAACATTTCACTCAATCAATCAAGCAAGGGCATACAAACGGTCTAGAACTATCGTAGAAAGTGCTCAACTACTACTATATACATGGGGGAAATACTACTATCATTTGGTGGTCGTCTAGAAATTTTGATCGGTGGAAGACTCCATGACGTCTGCTCCAGCTTTGTCTTCAAATTCATCATCACTGGGGTCGGAGTCGGTGTCGTCGATGATGATGTAGTTCTCCGGGCAAGTGGAATCATCGTCATCTCCTCCTGGCGCGGGGTCTCCCATGAATATTCCGATTTTCTTTATCAGGTCGTCATTCTTCTCCAATAGTGTTGCAATTTCCTCCTCATATCCCTCGCGTGTAGACTTGAGTTCTTCTTCCAGCTCGATGATCCTTGTCTTCGCCTTCTTCAAATCTATCATGCCTGCGCACATCTGATTCTCCTGGCGTCGAATGTGCTGGTTTAACTCATGGATGAAAGCTGCAATGGATCTGTCCTTCTTGGTGCTGATCATCTCCCATTGCTCATCTCGGCACCCACATATTTGGTAGATAGTGTCCTTAAGATCCTTGTTGTAGACTTCTCCAATGCGTCCCATGGTAATGTGGGCTGCCATGCTCTTGCCTAGACTCCAGGTGGGTGCTTCAAAAGAAAATTCTATGGGCTTGGTGGTTGGCGAGAACGTCCTTCCTGGAACTTGAACTTGAATCATCCGGCGCTCCTCTTCTGGTAAAGTGGCGTTGTATGTCCCGGTGAAGCTTGGTATTCCGATGTTCAAGTACCTAGTGATTTCCTTCAGGTGGCGTCCAAAGGGTGTGTCTTCATCCGGTTGTGCAAACTTGTTCTTCAAATCCGCCATCCTAAAGAGTAGAAAATGGAGAGGAGTCAGAAATAAGTAGAGAAGAGTGACCTATGGCTAATCTTAGTGGTCGTGTCCTACACTCAGCGTGTGCTCTGATACCATCTTGTAGCGACCCGACCTTAAACGGTCAAGTCTCTGTGCTTCAGTGTCATCCCTGGATCGGTAATGCTGACACACACAGTACTCGAAGGATTTATAACAGAGTAGCAATCACACACTTATTACATCGAATGTCTCCAAAGAGAACTTATTACAATAAGTATGGCTTAAGGCCATCTAATACGATAACAGCGGAAGGCTTGGAAGATAAAGTGAGTCCATCAACTCCAACGGCATAGCTGAGCTGCACGGCAACGACCTAACGAACCTTACTCCTCGTCTGAAAAGTCTGCAACATAATACGTTGCAGCCCGAAAACGGGTCAGCACATGGAATATGCTAGCAATATAACACAGTAGAGCAAGAACATAATAATGCTATCACTACATGCATATTTGGCTGGTGGAAATCTCTATGGTTATAGTTTTTGTGAAAAGCCAATTTTTCCCTACAACAAAGGAATAAGTTTATTTTAACTATCATGGTAGTTGAAACATCATTGAGAAGGTTCCTCCAACTCAATCCCAATTAAAGTAATTATCAACCCAACAATATTAATTTAGAGTGATGAGATACTTAGGATACTCCAAGTACTAGATACTCAAGATTGTCCATAACCGGGGACACGGCTAACCATGATTAGATTGTACACTCTACAGAGATTTGCGCACATTTCCCCATAAGACTCGATCTCCTCCGTTGGATTTCTCGCACTACAAGGTGTTTGAGAAACGGATGACCGAGACACAGTCTTTCAGAAACATTAACTCTTTACTCCGGGCAGACCATACCAAACCTACATCCCTCTACCTGCTGATGCACCTCTTCAAGAGCTCACGCAACTTACTCAACTATGCTAGAGCCATAATAGCTTGTGGCCGCACAAGGAAGTTTCTAGCAGGAAAATATCTCAGTTCCCTTTGAGCCTGGGTGGCGGACCTTAGGATGATCACACGGGTACTCCGGGATATCCTAGGACAACACTGGATTCTCCAGGTGCCCGACAAGCAATCCACCCAGATGTGTATTAAAGTTGCCACCTTAAGTTCAACCATTAATTAACAATCTCACATCTGTCATGGATACACTCAAACCCAATCCACGTCTACGAGCATAGCATAGCAATATAAGCAATACGTAGAAGTAACTCCCAAGGTTTGAATATAACAGGGCAATAGGTTCTACCTCATCAACTACTTCCCAACCCACATGTTAATCACATCCTAATCATGCAATGTTTGAGGATTGGAACTAATGCATAAAAACTGGGTATGAAAGAAGTATGATCAATGTGTTACTTGCCTTGCTGATGGTCCGCAAAACCTAGGGACTCGTAGTAGCACGCTACGCACTCCGGGAATTCTATCTCAAACAAACAATAGCATACATAAGCAATCAAGCAAAGACGCATGGGCAAAACTCAAATAAGAAGAATTGACCAGAAAGTTCAACTTAAGAACTCCGGTTTGCAAAAAGAATCCAATCAAACGGAGCAACGAAACTCAAACTGCGAAAGAAACAAGATCCGTTTACTAATCTGAACTAAAGTTAAATTTTACAGTACCAAAATCTTGTTCAAGTTAATTAAACAGAAAGAGGGTTTCGAGACGAAGATCTAGGCGCTTGAATCGCCTGATTCCGATAAACGAGCGAAAAGATAAACTAAAACGAAAATCGGATCAGAAATCGCGATCGAAAATAATCGCGGAAAATCCGAGAAAAAGAAAACTGACGAACAGGCTAACGAATGAACGTTCGTTGTCTGTAACTAAAGAGCGAAAACTTTTCGTTAAAACGAACGTACGGATGAACGTCCGCTATATAAACTAAACCGAGAAAACCGGCGAACCGATCTAAAAAAACGAAACTAGGTTTTTAAAAAAAACCCGACGGTTTTTACCTAAACCGAAAAAACCGAGCGGTTCTGGATTGGATCGGAACCGCGGTGGCGGCGGCTCCGGCGGTGAGGCGGCGTCTCCGGCGTTGAGGCGGCGT